>NC_137124.1:34891227-34921227 GCF_949319135.1 Squalius cephalus
GTTCGGGAGGAGCACGTTCAGGTAATCAACCAATCAGCACAAGAGGAAGCCGGTATAAATATAGCCTTCACTCATCTCTGTCCCGTGACAGTTTCACAGCACCCCTCCACCAACCCCATCACATTACTCTTGGCTGGTTTTCTATCCCGGTCAAAAGGGGGGAGCACTCTGGGTTCGGGCCAAATTCCGAGTTCTGAGCCCTCCCCCGGACAGCACGCCAAATACGCATAAATTACTATATCTCGAATCATGACAAAAAAAAACGGCAGCTGCAGTGACGTGATGACTTTACCAATCGGAGATTGGCTCTTTTCTTTAGAAGGTTGGACCACCATATTGCACGTTGCAGATTCTCCCATTCATAAGTAATAGGAGTGAACCATCTTTCTGTATACAGTGCCTTGCGAAAGTATTCGGCCCCCTTGAACTTTTCGACCTTTTGCCACATTTCAGGCTTCAAACATAAAGATATAAAACTGTAATTTTTTGTGAAGAATCAACAACAAGTGGGACACAATCATGAAGTGGAACGAAATTTATTGGATATTTCAAACTTTTTTAACAAATAAAAAACTGAAAAATTGGGCGTGCAAAATTATTCGGCCCCCTTAAGTTAATACTTTGTAGCGCCACCTTTTGCTGCGATTACAGCTGTAAGTCGCTTGGGGTATGTCTCTATCAGTTTTGCACATTGAGAGACTGAAATTTTTGCCCATTCCTCCTTGCAAAACAGCTCGAGCTCAGTGAGGTTGGATGGAGAGCGTTTGTGAACAGCAGTTTTCAGTTCTTTCCACAGATTCTCGATTGGATTCAGGTCTGGACTTTGACTTGGCCATTCTAACACCTGGATATGTTTATTTGTGAACCATTCCATTGTAGATTTTGCTTTATGTTTTGGATCATTGTCTTGTTGGAAGACAAATCTCCGTCCCAGTCTCAGGTCTTTTGCAGACTCCATCAGGTTTTCTTCCAGAATGGTCCTGTATTTGGCTCCATCCATCTTCCCATCAATTTTAACCATCTTCCCTGTCCCTGCTGAAGAAAAGCAGGCCCAAATCATGATGCTGCCACCACCATGTTTGACAGTGGGGATGGTGTGTTCAGGGTGATGAGCTGTGTTGCTTTTACGCCAAACATAACGTTTTGCATTGTTGCCAAAAAGTTCGATTTTGGTTTCATCTGACCAGAGCACCTTCTTCCACATGTTTGGTGTGTCTCCCAGGTGGCTTGTGGCAAACTTTAAACGACACTTTTTATGGATATCTTTAAGAAATGGCTTTCTTCTTGCCACTCTTCCATAAAGGCCAGATTTGTGCAGTATACGACTGATTGTTGTCCTATGGACAGAGTCTCCCACCTCAGCTGTAGATCTCTGCAGTTCATCCAGAGTGATCATGGGCCTCTTGGCTTCATCTCTGATCAGTTTTCTCCTTGTATGAGCTGAAAGTTTAGAAGGATGGCCGGGTCTTGGTAGATTTGCAGTGGTCTGATACTCCTTCCATTTCAATATTATCGCTTGCACAGTGCTCCTTGGGATGTTTAAAGCTTGGGAAATCTTTCTGTATCCAAATCCGGCTTTAAACTTCTCCACAACAGTATCTCGGACCTGCCTGGTGTGTTCCTTGTTCTTCATGATGCTCTCTGTGCTTTAAACGGACCTCTGAGACTATCACAGAGCAGGTGCATTTATACGGAGACTTGATTACACACAGGTGGATTCTATTTATCATCATTAGTCATTTAGGTCAACATTGGATCATTCAGAGATCCTCACTGAACTTCTGGAGAGAGTTTGCTGCACTGAAAGTAAAGGGGCCGAATAATTTTGCATGCCCAATTTTTCAGTTTTTTATTTGTTAAAAAAGTTTGAAATATCCAATAAATTTCGTTCCACTTCATGATTGTGTCCCACTTGTTGTTGATTCTTCACAAAAAATTACAGTTTTATATCTTTATGTTTGAAGCCTGAAATGTGGCAAAAGGTCAAAAAGTTCAAGGGGGCCGAATACTTTCGCAAGGCACTGTATATAAAGTCTTTGACTAAAGTGATTGATGGACAGCTTTAGTGATTATACAAGGGAGCGCTCTTTCCTCGCTTTCTTTATATAACCCATTTACAATTTGAATTTGTTATTGAATAATTGAATAGTTATTTTTCATGCTGCTACGCACTGCAAAGTTTTGGGAAAAACAACCGTATGGAATTGCGGGATTGAATTCAGAATTGCGATGAAAAAAATCTACGTTCAATGTAAAGTGTAATTATTTCTTTGTTCTTCATTTTAATAACATTGCTCAAATCTCGACCATTTTACTTGAGCAATGTTTAACTAATATAAAAATATTTGATGTATTATTTAATTATTCTTATTATTATTAATAATAATCAACTAATTTATTTATTTTTATTTCAAAATAGTTAAATAGTTCCAATAGTAGTACCAAAATTGGAACAGAGTTCTGTGAAATTGTACTGGTATCGGTACGGACTACAAAAATGTTGGTGTCGTGACAACACTAATGGCAATGATAAAGTTCTGACCTCTACGATGTATTTCAGGCAGTCGGTTCCTGCGGTTTTCATCTCTTTCCAAACGTGGGACTGGCTGCTGTTGATAGGGGGGCTGAAGGGGCCAGCGAGCAGCGGGACCTGGGATCATGACCTCGTAAATCACAGTTGTATTTACAAAAGGCTCCTAACATTATACTTTAAGCAAATGGGACATTTCTCCCAAATACTAACCACCACATGTAGTACTGACATTCAATTTATAGCTTTATCTCAAGATCTATTCACAGCACAGATAATGCTTCTAAAAACTAAAAGCTTTAGTCCAGGAATGAAAGGTTTTTACCCCAGAAAAGAGGTTTTGTGGTTGGATGTGTTGTAGTAGTGGTTGTGGTTGTGGTAGTCATAGTGGTTGGAGGTTCAAATGGCAAGTGGTTTGCAGTGTGGTGAGGATGCCGGAGTTGACTTCTCCCGTGGTACAGGGCATATCGGTCTGGAGGGAGCCAGTACTCATATTCTATCCCAGAGTTCTTATCAGTTGACAAGACCTACAATCAAATCAGTACCAATGAACACAAATGGGCTGCTAGGCATTAAGAATCGTGAACTGAAGCTCACCATGATGTGCAGGTCCTCCTGAGTAGGTCCTGGAACTTCAAAACTCTCCCAGGTATCGGCAGAGCGGCGATACAGCAGTTTGGTTCCTGCAACGTTATACTCTCCAGGAATATTGATCTTCCAGTGCCCATTGATCACAAACTGAGAGCGCCCATTCTGGAGTGCTTTTTAAAAAAAATGAAAAAAGGTGATTTTTTCCTAAAAAACATTGGACTACACAGCATAATTGTAATTTTCTCATACAGTGCACAAACTGTTTTGTTAAATTGTGAAGAATTACTGCAAGTTATCCAATGCATTAGGCCTATTTTATTGCGCTAATAAATGCGAAGTAAATGCTTTTGTCTGCAATCATCTACAGATCTATCTCACACTGTGCACCTTTTTTTAACTTTTGCTTTGAGAAACACATGTTGAGCCTCCGGTGGAGAGATCACATGCAAGGCTGTTCTCTAACCTAGATAGTTTCTGCTGTTATCAGTCACTCTGATGTGTGTGGCTCCGGCCGGGATCATAGTGACCTCACTATACCCAAACAGTCCTGCAGGGAAACACAGATGAGAGAGTAATGCGCCTCAGCCCATTTGAAAAAAACCAACAACAAACCCCCAGAGTTATTTCCAACAGGTGCGCAATCCTGCACGTAACAAGACTACATGTTTCCACGCTGTGTCTTGCTTCAGCCGCTAGACTTGATCTAGCTGGAAGGCACTGAACTCCAGAATTACGACCCAGGCTGAACTTTTCCTTTCTCCTTTGACTTTTGACCCTCTTTACAGAGCGTTGTGCTGGCAACCTCGAATCTGTTATACTACTCTTGGAAATCCACATGCAAGAGAGGGGGAAACGGAGTGGTATTCGGATAGCCAAACAATGACAGTATTATGACTTTGTTTTCCCCCGATGTAAACGCTCTGTATTTTCAGTCGGCCAGCGTGAAGGACGCTTTTAAAAGAGGTTCTGTTTCATGCGGAGAAGTTCAAAGGCAGAGGTGTCAGTGCTCTAAGAGTGTAGATATGTGTATGGGAGAGAGAAACGACAAGATAAAGAAGAGAAAGAGAGGTCACTGTCTGCAAGAAACCACTTAATCTACCTTTCAAAAGTTTGAGGTCAGTACGATGTTTTTTAAAGAATGGATTAAATTGACCAAAAGGGACAGTAAAGAAATTTACATTGTTACAGAAAAAACTTTCTCTCTTTTAAACTTTCTATTCATCAAAGAATCCTGAAAGAAATGTATCACAATTTCCACAAAAAAATATTAAGCAGCAGCACAACTGTTTTTAACATTGATAATAGTAAAACACTTTTCTTGAGCAGCAAATCAGCATATTAGAATGATTTCTGAAGGATCATGTGAATAGTAAAAGTTATTCACATCTCTTATATTAATGTTGAAATAAAACTATTGATTTCTGTTGAGTCAGTGAGTGTATTTGGATTCATAGCTGACCATTGTTCTGCCCGTTGCTTTGATAAACACTTCTGTGATGAAGGCAGGTTGAGTTGTGGCCTCCACACACCATGCAGGCGTCCTCCTGCTGCTGTGATCCAAAGATCAAGTCACATCCTGGCTTCTGCGCACACACACACACACACACACACACACAAACCCTGCGATTAGAAGCCAAAATATCAAGCACCGTCACATTCTGTTTCACCAGTACAAGCTGATCCCACAACACTCCTGATAAAAACTGGAACAGCTCATGGCCTACAGAATCTTGGAGATTTTCCAAGAAATAAATTTAGACACTACTAAAGAGAGAAGCATCCAAGATTAAAGATCCTCAAAATAAATGCATTCCATCATTTTAATAGCACCATGTTTGTTTTCATCAGTTCATCTCTGCACAATATTTTCTGCCATGTGTATTGATTTTATGAGTTTTCAGAGTTTCAACTTGATTTCTTTACTCATAAGAGTGGTTGGATTAAGCGTAATGAATTGAACACTCTCATGCTGTAATCCTACTTCAATTCCCAGCATGCACTGAAGCATACATAATGCAGATTGCAGATTATCGTTTGCTGCTTTTACTTGTGGTTTTGTTTTTGTGTTTATTGTCATTTACAGCTATTAAATGTCTAATTATTGTTTTGGAAAATGTACAGTAGGCTACAGTTTAAAAATTTGGTTTTGGTAAGATTTTTTAAAGAAATGAATACTTTTGTTCAGTAAGAACGCAATTAAGTTGATGAAAAGTGACGAAAAAGTATACAAGTGATGAAAAGTAAAGACCTTTATCATTTTACAAATGACTTCTATTTTAAATAAATGCTGTTCTCTTGAATTTTTTTTTTTTTTTATTCATCAGGGAATCCTGAAATACATGTATCACGATTTGTTTCCACAAAAACATCAAGCAGCACAACTGTTTTCAACACTGATAATAAGAAATGTTTCTTGTGCACTAAGTCAGCATATTAGAATGATTTCTAAGGATCATGTGACACTTAAGTCTGGAGTAATGATGCTGAAAATCAGCTTTGAAATCACAAGAGTATATTAAATTTTTAATATACTGTATATTAAAATATAAAAATGATTTACTAATATTACACAATATTACTGTTTTACTGTATTTTTGATTAAAAAAATGCTGCCTTGATGAGCATAAGAGTCTTCTTTCAAAAACATGAATCTTTTCGACCCCAAACTTTTGAATGTTTTTTTATGTAGAAACAACAGAGCAAGTCAGAATGCAGAATACTATTTGTATTATAAATAAATATGTGTTATTTCTGATATCAACTTTCATCAACTAAAACAATAAGTAATCCAAAATCAATCTACTCTTCAATACGGAGATCAAATAAAGAAAAAGAAAAACAAGTTCAAATTGATGTGGGTTGAATTCTTTGAAAACGTGTTCAGGTTTGGTTTTAATGGGAGATAACCTTAAGTAAAGCTGCACCGTCCTGAAAGGTGTGTGTGTGTGTGTGTGTGTGTGTGTAGGTCCACAGGTCCAAACAGAGGCAGGTGAAAACAGATGGGCAGCAGAATGACAGAGATCTCTCTCTGAGCCACCACACACAAACAAGAGTAGGATCATGAGGCCCAGGCAGGGATCAAGAGCATTCAGGCAGAAGTTTGGCTTAAGCTCCTGAGAGCAGGGGTGGAGGAGGAGACATCAGAGGTAGAAGGACTACACTGTCCTCAGCAACTCCTGCAGGATATAATTAAGCCCCTCTTTCTTTTTAGACCCGTCATGCACTCCATTCCACGCAGGTGCAACCCTCCTCCTAATGCGTGACCTCCTGTTCTGTCTCTCCTTATCTTATCTTTCTTTGCCTTTCTCTGCCCATCCTTTCTTAATCTCAGTAGTTTATAAAATAATGATTCTCAATGGCACATTCCCATGATTGAGGGGGCCTCACAGAGGTGCAACCACACACACACACACACACACAAGGTGTGCTTCACACATATGGATTCAATCTGCCACATGTTGCTAATGATTGGGCCCCACTATGCATGTGCTTCTCTTTTCCAGTCCTCATGTGATGAAAACCAAATTCACACCAGCATGACTTTAGGACTACACACACACACACACACACACACACACACACACACACACACACACACACCCTGTGGTGAAACCGTGATACTTTGATGGTATCAGATAATAATACTATGATATATATAATGGTAATGAATACATTTACATATGGTAGTGAAAAGTACGGTAACAAGGTTACCAGTGTCCAAAATACCCTGATACTTGAATCAATACAAGTCAAAACATGATTAGAAGTGTGTGAACAGGACAAAAGCACTGTAAAAATGTTTTATAAGGTAACTTAAAAAGATGCTTTATGTTGAGACTTCTGAATAAACTGGTTTTAGTCAACTCAAAAAATTGTTTTACAATATGACAGAATAAACCTGAATGATTTTCATTTAAAACTGAATGAAAAGGGACTGTTAAATATATCTATTAGTCAATTTAATGATTTTATTGTTATATTTCTTTTTTTTTTTTTTTTTTAAATATGTCTATTTATTTGTCTTTAAAAATGTATTATATATTTACTTTTTTATGTTTGAGTTATTTAATAATTCATTGATAAATTGTTCCTTCTTTTTATAAGTGGCACTCCTAGTTCTATAGTCTCTCTCTCCTAGTTCTAACTCTAGTCTCTTTAAAGCAAAACCTGCACATTTTCGGTGAGGGTGTACATTTTGTGATTATTAGCTATTATGAAACTTAAGAAACAGCTACTCACTAGACACTTTCCATTCACACAGACTGTCCCCTGATCTGATTGGCATGGTGTGCCATCAAGCACCCGTCCAAAGTTGTAATAGAAGTTGTGTCCAATAGCCAGGCAGCTGAGCTCACATGGGCTGGAGCCTGAAAGCAAGGTTTAAATCAGGTTTCAGTCAGTATAAGCACGTAGCAGAAGGAGAAATCCACACAGTAACACAACACATGCTTCAAAGAGGAGAGTCATGCTTCACTGACCTCCATGAAAGGTAGTCCAATGGTAACTGCTGCCAGCGACCAGGGGTCTGTCATTGAAAGCTTTACACTGCAGTTCTCTGAAGTCCATAGAGTCAGCAGGACACTCCTGATGTTACAGACGCAAAGCTCAGGAGAGAAAACACGCACATCTAAAGCTCCTAAAGCTCTGATTCATTAACACTTTCTAAATCATTTGAACAGCTTTGGAGGACTCAGGATAAACACAACACATGCATCTGTGTGCTGACACAATGACCCCATTTAAACCTGGTATTAACATCTGTCCTGGGTGATGGGATCACAAGTGGGTAAATGGGGTACAAATCATTTCAGTTAAACCACATTCAGAGGTAGTCGGGAACATATCACCATATTGTATTTGTAGAGTAAACGCTAACACACCTCAATGCATCGCAGATAACAATGAAGGGCCGCTTACTCATCTGATAATCATCAAATGTACTAAAATAGGGGGTTTTAAAGTCCCCCTGTGGTGAAAATCAAGCTTTTAATGTTGTTTATATGTCTATGTGGTGTTTTTTAATATGCTTTAAGACAAACCATGTGCAAATGCATAAGTCAACACCATTGCTGAGTATTTTACCCTTAAAACTGTAAAGACGTCACTAACTACCTTGTACCCAATCACGTTAACGTGTGATCATCAATGAGTGGATCTCTGAGCTGGTGTGAGTGAGTGGAGGCGGGGCTAATATATTAGTTGAACTGCGTATACTAAATGAGGCAAGGGTGTAGTTACATTCAAGCTATTTTAAGGCATGACACTTTTTTCAAGGGAAAAAAAATGTTTAAATATGTAATTTTGGTGATGAAAGGGGAGTTTTAAGGGATAAAATTATTGACTACAGGGACTTTATATGAAAACCGCTCTTTTCCATTTGCCATTATGTCTTTGCATAATCTATACATTTACATACACAAGACTTCATGGAACTTCGGTTTGCCTGACAGTAAATATAGCATCTTGAATTAAATTTCATTTTAAAATAAGCAATTTGCATTTACAAATTCTGTTTGGTTTTTGTGGCCTTTTTTTTTTTTTTTTTAACTTTTTGGTGGTATGTTATAATGTTAAAGTGCCCTAATTATGCGATTTTGAAAGTTCCTAATTTTGTTTTGGTGTTCATTCAAGGTAAAAAAAAAAAACACTTTACGTTTCTCATAACATACATTGCACATCACTTCAGTTCTCAAAGAGTCTGAAAATGGTTTGTGTCTCTCTAAACCCCTCCTTTCCACGAGCTTTCTCTGCATTGTTTGGTCAGTCTGTTTTTCTGTATCAATTCCATGGCGAGTCCTCATCCTTTTGAAGTGCACGCAAACTAGATTTGCAGCGCTAAATATAGCATCTCCTCGACATGTTGACAACACGGACCAAACTCTTCCAGGCCTATAAATGCAGTGTTTGATGGTGGATCAAAGTAGACGTTTGCAATGAAGACCATAGCTGCCACTATGCAAATTTGTTACATTGTTAGTTAGTAACAGGAAGTGTTAACTGCAATTGCTCGAAATGACTTGTTTCAGGCAGTTCAGAATCGATTGTTTCTTTTAGGAGACAATAACTTTATTTGTCCTGCACTTTGAGCTTTAAAACTTTTACAGACCTTTTACATTCACAAACAGCTATATTACACACTGCATGAAAGGTAATATTCGAAAAAGCAAAATAGGGGAACTTTAACGTGCATCAACACACTTATGTAGTAAGTGATATATAATAATGAAGTGAAGTTATGAAATTGAAAACCATCCATTCGAAATCTGGTATGTTTGAGGCCAGACGACCTCTTTGTCCAAGCAATAAATACAGTAGAATACACTGTAGAATTACTTAACTAATGACCCATAAGGTGAACGTGATTTCACCAAGTACCACATGTTCCTGGATCAACATCTTTGTTGATCCTGGAACAACTTTCCAATCAACCAATCAGATTCGAGGAACAAGTTTACAGTTTATGTCAAGTTTAGGCTTAAAACCAGGGTGAGGTGCTTCAACATCAGTGTTATTCACCTATCATTTCCCTCTGATTTTAGGGAAAAGTTTGGGTAGGGTTAGGTTTAGGGGTAGGGATAGGGTTAGGACTAAATTTTGAGGCAGGAATGTTATTCCAGGATCAACAAAATATGTTGATCCAGGAACATGTCTTACTTGGCAAAATCAAATGCTATCGATATTATGCACTGAGGATAAGGTGTGACTGAATATTTAGACTTTCTGTTCAAACTGTAAAGAATTTACTGCACCTTTGTGTTACAAATCTTGTATTGCCTGGTGTCCCCTGGGCACGGCCCTCCAACCAGATTTCTAGAGAGAGAAAAAATAACAAAGATGTCAGATGCAACAAATTAGTGTATTTAACGTTATAAACAAATTACATGAGCATGATCAAGCAGAACACCAAAAGGCCATTCACACAGGATGTGTTCTTGCATTCTTCACTTCACTTTTTTTTTCTAAAATTGAACATTTAGGGCAACAACAGCTTGTCGCTGGAGTACCCTTAAAGGGAACGCACGTATAATCATTATCTGTCAGCAGAGAAGATGGTGTGATGGAATCAACCTGGTGATGCAGGTGCGTGAACGGACAGAGGCCCCTCCACCACAGGAGCGCGAACACACAGACCAACCGCCCCACGAGGCCCACTCATTCATGAAATGCATTTGGCTACGCATCTGTGGCCCCTCACGTCCCATCTCTACTCGTCTGGATGACTGCAAATATACAAACAACAAAGTGCGTGAAAGGTTGCAGTACAACAACAAAGAGAGACAGCAGGGGTGGCAGATTTGATCGACTAACTTGTGTTTTTAGCAAGCTCACTCATTAGAACAACAGTATGTAAAATATATATATTTGTAGAGAAATTTGAGTTATTAGGCCATCTGATGTATGTTAAAGGGTCATGAAACCCTAAAACATTATTTGATAAGTTAACAGATATGTACAGGTTGCACATCAATGAAAATAGCACAACAGTGACAATAGCACTCATTATGTTTGTTATTAAGGGGAAAGTGTATGTGCGTGTGTGTGTGGGGGGGGGGGGGGGGCATTTCGTTTATATTTAAAAAATTAAATACATGTATTACGATACTCTTTGTTTGTAGTGACAATATAGGTGGGTTCTTTTTAACCATGTGACGGGTTGTTGCATTCCATCCAAAGAGATCGGTTTTAAAAACTTGGTCACACAAATAATATTTCATATGAATCAGACTTAATCATTTTTGATAGTAAAAGTAACTTAGAGCAACCAAAATAAAAGCAAAGATATATTTTTCAGCATTGGAAGATTTTTATTTGCATTATCCACTCACAAAACCCCAGCACAGATGCAGTGACGCTGAGGCTCATACTACATGATATTATGTCCTTTATTTGTCATAGCAATTGTGCTTTAAAAGGTAAAATCAGTTATTGTGACATGTCTACATTAACTGCGAGGCTGTCTACACTGGACACGTGTGCAAATCATTTGTCCTTTGTGTAAATTAGCGCAAGTACGTGCTTCAGATGTAGCGAGAACATGCTACGATTGTGCATACATCGAGTCTTCTTCAACTTAAATATATAGCCTAAATGTGCAAATAAGAACACTTATACAGCAGTACGTCTGATCAATGTAAGACTGGAAAAACTGGAGAGACTGGAGAGAACAAAGGAAATTAACATTTGAACTCACCATTTGAGACGCAAAGTCTCACCTCAGAATACATCTCTCCCCCTCTTCCCCACTCCCCCTCTATCATGCTGAGACCACATGAAAATTACCCAAAAATACATATGGTTTGATGTGAATTATCATCGAGTATTACACATGTTTGATATCATTTGAAATGTCTCAGTGCGACTGGTACAAATGTCTCATTTCCAAATAAGTAAAACAAAAGGTAATAAGGTTTTTAAGAGTTTAGAGATAGCTGGCACACAAAGGAAGGTGGTCTCTAGACAAATGGTCTCCAACCCCCCAAAAGGTGTCAACTCTGAATGTAAATTCCCATTGTTAGCAGATGTTTCCATGTGAAAGAAGTTTCTGTCTGTATAATGAAATGCAACGAGAAGATCGGGGCCTTTTCTGTATTTCAGATTAGCCCGTGAGGCTGAGAGTGAGACTCTCAGCTTCATGTATTTCTTAATGTTGGGTTCACATCTCTTCTCTTTATTCCAGAGCATTTGATGTTTTTTATCGATAATCTTTGAATTGATTATGAAATTGGCGTGATACATTTACCTGACATAATAAATTGCTACATTTGATTATTCTAACTGACTTTTACATTATTTTCATTAAAGAGTTAAAAGGAATAGTCAAACATTCGCTCACATTTAATGATGCACAGATATCATTAAAACCTTTTCATTTATGGAGTCAGATGAAATAACGAGAGAGTACATATTCAAATGTATTGCATTTAATCAAAAAATACTTTGCCAAGAGAAAAGACAGTAACACGTAGCGACCTTCCGCGCTGGTCGGATGCCGGAATTTGGGCCGATTGAGCGCGAGTTTACATCATGAATGCGATGACACGATGGATTATTCTGACACACAGAAGACAATGATGTAGACCGAAAATTCAAAGAAGAATGGACAAAGAAAGTAACTATGCCTTTATTATTTCTGTGTTAAACGAATGTGTGCCATTTGTTAAGAGACTGTAGTGCTCATGTGTTTGATTTGTTCATACTATTACTGGTCTTATTGGTTGTTTTCTCTTCTCTTCCCACCCTCTACACTTCCACTTTTCCACAGCTTTACAAACACACCCATTTCTTGAGTCTTTTTTAAATCTGTGGTGTGAACAACCAGTGATAAAAACAGGGGGTTTCATGACACTTTAAGCACTAAACTGAAGGTATCCTTTGCTTACAGCCGAAATTATTGCTCACTAGTGCTCAGGACACATGATATAAGAGGCCACCAAAACATTTCCTGTTCATCGGTTATGCTAGACTGCACTTGACATTTGTGGAAGTGTTTGAGTGTTCCCCAGGTGCGCGACTGAGGACGCCACATTAGCTCTATTGCACACAGCCTCCATTACACAAGCGGTATTCCTATCAGACCACCACTAATAGTCCTCAAGGATAACATCACTCTGTCATTCTTAGATCCGCTGCTGGCTTTGATCCGAGGCAAACAGGCAGTAACAGCCCGTGAAGAGTGAGGAGTTTCCATAGGTTGCTTAAGGCCTAACCGTCCCCTGAAGGTGTGTGTGTATATTCTTGTAAATGTAATGTAGGTGTGTAGAGCATGCTTTTCTGCTTCTATCATGTTAAACAACTTCATGCACAGCAGCTGTTTGTCTTCCTAAAATAATATTCATCCATGGTATCACGTAAATCTAATTTGAGCAACACCAAGAGTCACATGAGGTGTGTAAACACGTTGCAACAAAATGAAATGATTTAACAGTACAAACAGAGCACTGAACTTGCATTCCAAAGTTTGATCCCTAAAGGGATGTTTTACTGGCACACATATGACTGCTTTTTGGTGCAGAGCTTTGTACCGGTTCCTAAGGATTAACCCTTTCAATGGAAATATTACAAAAAAGAGAGTTTTGGTTGGACTCATCTAATAAGGGTATCATGGCAGGAGATCATTGAATATGGTCAAAATCTTCTGACCTTATTTAGTTTAAAGACCTGTGGTGAATAAAAGTCTGATAATGAGTCAGGATGTCTATCTGTGAGGGTTAAAATAACAGATGACTGAACACACACAGACATAATAGCGCTTTACTACCGATGTCCATCATCTTCAATACCAGAATGACCTGTTACTGCCCTCATTACCGTAGCAAAGACTCAAATTAGTGTTGATGACAGTCTTCCATGGGGCCCGTGGGCAAGGCGGATTAATAAAATCGACCTTTCACCTTCAGAACACCAGCTTCCCCCCAAAAGGCAAGATTTAAAAAAAACACATGTTGACTTTGAAGTATGTTTCTTGGAAAGAAAATTCTGAAATGAGCTTGTTGGCTTTCTGTCGATAGGTCCTGTTTGTGTTTTTAATACAGATGGTGAAAGTCATTCCAGTGGAATGAGGATGATAATGACTGGTGGAAATGATCTAGCTTGGATCTCATACTTTGGGAGGGGAACTGGGAAAATGACTGGTTGAGGTCCAGAAGGTACCAAAGGCAGAGTAGTACATGCAAACATTTTCTAATAGTTACCAGTGAAACTTAAAGGGTTAGTTCACCCAAAAGTTAAAATTCTGTCATGAGTTGCTCACCCTCATGCTGTTCTAAACCCATAAGACTTTCACTTTCATATTTTTAATGAAACCTGAGAGATTTCTGTCCCTCCACTGAAAGTCCATTCCACCAAAACTTTGATACTTATCATGGAAAAGTAATTAATATGAATCGCGTATTCTGAAGAGACACATTCATATTATATGATGAACAGATTTAATTTAGGCTTTTATTCATATATAAACATTGATAAATGCACATAGACAGTGCACATCAAACTGGATCATCGGAAGATCAAATGCGCTTCCTTGATGTCTTTTTGAAATTTCTGAAACTTCAAAGTTTGGCATGTACTTTCAATAGAGGGAGAAATCTCTCAGGTTTCATTACAAATATCGTAAATTTTCTTAAAGCCTTTATGTATAATACATTATAAAGGTATGCATAATGTTAGTTATAATGCATTATCTCTTTTCATTAATAATTGTAACCGAAGTTAACATGCATTATAATCTTCACAGATCTGAAATTAGTTGTTTCTCGTGTTTTAATGCATTATACTTTCTAAAGGTATATTATTGTAAGCCCGTTTATCGGTCCAAATGGGGGTTTCCGCTAAGGCGCGTTACTGTCTTTCCTTTTACGCAACACAACAAGATGAAATTAAATACATTTTCTCATATGTATTACCTCGTTATTTCATCTGACTCCATAAATGAAAAAGGTTTTAATGATATCTGAGCATCATTAAATGTGAGTGAATGTTTGATTATTCTTTTTACTCGTTCAGATTAGGAAACTATGTCACTCAGAGGTCCTCACGTCCTCACTGTCACCAAACAGAGGTAATTGCTATATACCTGTGATCGGTCACATTCACGTTAACACAATGCATACACTCTGCATCACGAGCTAATTTGAGTTACAAATCGCCACGAGCCTTCTTCAGCATCTCCCTAAATACTCAGACCAAGGCAGAAACCTCTTTTCAAAAGTAAACATGAGTTCACAGTAGGAATTTGCATTAATCACTGTCGCAGACTTACTGGGGACAGGAGTTGATTTACATGGGGGCACACCCACAGCAGTTAACAAGATATCTCTAAACTCTTAAATACCTTATTTCCTTTTGGTTTACTTCTTTGGGAATGAGACATTTGTACCAGTCGCACTGAGACATTTCAAATGATACCAAACATATACTGTATGATAATTATTCACATTATACCATATAGATTCTTGGGTGAATTTTGGTGATCTCAGCATGAGAGAGAGGAGGAATGGGGGAAGAGGGAAAGAGATGTAGATTAGGATGATTCTGAGGTGAGACTTGCGTCTCGAATGGTTCCAGTCTTACATTATGATGTATAATAACTGTGGTTACAATTATTCATGAGTCCATACAATGCATTATACGGTGCATTACTAGGCATAAATAATGCATTAAAAGTAAAGTGTAACCAAAATATCTTCATATGTGTTTCAAAGATTAATGAAAGTCCTACAGGTTTGTAATGGCATGAGGATGAGTGAGTAAATGATGACAGAATTTAGCATTTTTTGGTGAACTATTTCTTTAAAGATTAAAAAGAGAGCATGAGCCAAATGTCATGTTTTTGTAACTGCACATTTTGCATTGTGTGTAAACAGCAATTTGGAAACAATACAGGGTGGCATCCCAGTCTCTGAATCCCCCTAGGTGAGCCTGCCTGGATTGCTCTGATTAAGCTCTGCTCTTGGCAATCAATGGGAAAGACAACACTCTAGTTAAAGTGAGCAAAACCTTGGCAGAGAGCCTTGCCAATCTGAGCATACCCAACTGACTGTTCAAGGTGGTCCTTAAAAACAATATATAATTGGCTAATAAGCTAATAACTTCTGCAAACATTCTATAAACTGAAGGATAATGGGACAGGGACTATCTTACAGGTATAGATGACAGGCAACCTGGAGACAGCAGCAGTGTAATGAGGGTGAGGGCCTGGCACAGAGACAGTTTCCTAGAGACAGAGAAAATAAATCATGTAAATCAATCACCAAATCCACTAACAAACCACGCCATTTGACTTTAAAATGACAGCGACTTCAGGGCTTACTGTATAAGTGTTGTTGCTCTACATCAAAGACTCTTGATTCATGACAACAAATAGTGACATTGTGTCCCATACATTAAGAAATCACCGCCACTGAGAAAACATGTTTATGTGCATTTTTAGCGGATGAGTCTAACTCCCACCAATGAGGTCATAATACTGAGAGACCACACAACGATTGACTCATCAAAAGAGCAGCTTCTCAGAAACTCTTTACAGCTTTGCTAAAGCCCAACTGTCTTCTTTGCATTGTTGCAATGACTATGACTTTGAAATGTGAGTTTACAGGGGGAAACTGATGTAAACATCCCACAATATTAATTTCTCCAGCACACATTTGTGTACAAACAATTTTCCTTTTCCTAATCTTCTGTGGACATGTGCTTATGGACCTAAAGGTTTATTTTAATGACAACTTAGAGTGGACACTGGTCAATTATAAACAATACACTCCTATGAAGAACTGTTTCAGAAAAACAGTATGATGAAATACATCTTACATGTCCATTCCTAATCACAGACACTGAATAAACAAGATAAAAAAAGATATACAGACAGTAAGTAATGCATCATAATTATCCAAATTAAAATTCACCACCTGCACTCAACAGTCCAGCATATTAGGGCTTAGTTTATTGTCAAGGTCAAGGGTCAAGGGGTCTATAGTTAAAAGACAATAATGATGTTCATTTTGATTGCTGTATAGCCTGAAGGTAAGAACGTAAACCTGAGCCTCCATTGACCATGTGCTAAAAAAAACAATGTGATTTCACATTAATAATGGTTAAAATGTTAAATGTATGTATATCGTTCACAGTTAAATCATATGAAGCCACATGAAAGAAACCTTAAATGGGTCTCTGCAACCATTAGGTTTCTGGCAGAAATACCACAAAAGCGCTAAATCTGTACATAACTGGAGTCTTAAATCTGTTTATGGGTCATGCCGAAGAACCTCAAGTTTATGTGAACAGTAAACTGTTCTCCTCTTAAAGATTAGATTAAACAGCTGTTTCCTGGATGCTGGAATAGACCATTTTACTCAAGAATTTTTTTTCTGCACAATCAAGAATTCTACTAACAAGATGAATAACCTAAAACTACATCAAGCCACCAGCAATGCAAAAGTTTATAATTATATTATTTTGATCTGGTGTTGCAGATTTAAAATTGCCAGTAGTGCTGAAAAGCTATATTATTGTTGAAAATATTAAAAACATTCAAAATAAATCAATATAGTGATTTTCCAGTTAAACTTATTATGTGGGGGGGTGGGGGGGGGGGGGGTGGGGGGGACATGAGCAAAGTTAATTCAATATCTGTGGCTGAAATAAAAATTTGGCTCAGTAATTACAACAAATAAAACAGCACATCTGTTAATGAAAATGAGGATGTCTGAGATGATAAAAATGAGAAATAATATATAGGCCAACGTTTTTCCATAGAGGAGCATGTGATCCACATACCTGTTGTTTGACGTCTGCATTTTAGGTCTTCGTCAGGTGTCACGCTTTAAAAACCTCTTGAGATCTAAAACTGGGCTCATCTGATAAAGTAAAGACCACGAGGTGTATGATCCCAATCGTTTTTCTCATCAAAAAAGTCGGGAAACCTAATTGCATCCATGCTCCACAAGCGTTTCCTCTGCTGGGTACTTTTCCTGAAGTTTTCTCAAACGCAGAACCCAAAGAGGATGAGCTGTTTACAGAAACCTACATAATCCTCAACACAAACGAATAACTGAAAATCAAGCTGCTTCAAAGCGTCTCAGCTTTTTTGCATTATTTAAGGTTCTTCTCGCGTCTCCATGATTGCAAGGTGCTGTTTCATAGAGAAAACCTCTGACTGGCTTTCAGTTTCATATCAGTGTCCAGAGTCCGACCTCACAAGCAGAAAGCGAGGTTATAAGCGTCAGACTTCAGATCTTCTGTCTTCAGGTGAACTTTACCTGAGCCTCTCAATCACACACATCCGTTTTCCTTGAACGAAAATAACGGCGCTTTGGTCAGGACACTTGATCCTCCGGTAGATTTCACATTCCCTTTCAGATCCACACCTTCACTCGCTATATATATCATCTGAGAAGAGATAATATTGCGTTTGTTCTAATTTGATCTTTGCACAAACATGAGTCATAATTCATAACTCAAGGGGATATATTTTTTTAAGCTACAGTAAAAAACATTATAATATCATAATTCATAATCGTTAATTGCTGTCTTATTATATCAGTAAAAGTAGTGACAACCTTTAAATAAATTAATTGCACGAACGTGGCGGATAAAGAAAATATAGTTGAAACTCAGTTGAAATGCCAGAAATTGTTGTGCCTTATTAAACAGATGCAAACATCATATTGAAATATTTGTTTACAGTACACATGCAGTTTGGTTATACAGAGCATCTTGTGTTAGAGTAACACATAGATATGCATCAAGCATAACAATGTAGCAGTGAGTTACCGTCCAACAGCCCGCGCGCGTCTGCGAGGATCCAGCGTTTGTCAGAGTTTGTATTGATGTGAATGAGTATGTGCTCATGAGCATTGCGTGCCGCCGCGTCCACCTGAAGCTCAGCCCAGTGTGTGCCTACATTCCGATGAAAAACTAGTAAACACGCCCCTCTTAAACGGAATGTTGCCCAATTCAACGTGTAAATGCTCAAGTAGCTGTAGTTCGGTCATGTAGCTACTTAATTGTCCTTGTATTGTGACCCTTACAGAAAGTTCAAATAAGTTGAAGCATGTGCTTAGCCTATCAGAGTGTAAATTAGAAAATGACTTCCAGAGGTATTAACCTTTTAAAATGGATTTTCTATAGGTAATTTTCGAGCTCAATCTGTTGAGGCTCGTTTTGAGAATGCCAGATTGCCTTTTGGCACGGTTGGATAAACGTCAGTTTATAGGCTTTTAAAACAAAATCCGGAAACAACTCAGGCAGATGTGATTTCTGTTTGTCAGAGTTTGTTTCTTTATAATGTGAAAACGTAATTTGTAGTTACATAAATTACTATGAAAGATTGTTTGAAACATTCCTCTTTTAGCCTAAATATATATATATTTAGCATCTTTGACTTTTGGTTTGTGCTGCATGGGTTGTAATAGGCCTATGTCTATGAAAAAGGAGAGAGCGGGGCACAACCTAACGCTTTTTGACTTTGTCAGTTTGCGAAGACCTACTTTTGGTTCAGAGTATTTATTGTTTCCTCGCATTCATTTCACACGTCTAGTACAATTATGTGGTTTTGTTTCATTAATACAGTGTATGCTTTTTTCTTGATTTGAAATCTTTTCTCAAAGTGAAATGTGACAACATGCCCCATAGGTGGGTTACATTGTAACATGTGAGGAGCACATTGTACCATATGACAGATGACCATAAATCTGATATAATCAAAAAAATATACAAGACAAACTAAAATATTTTCTCAATAAAATACAATTATTACGTTTTTCATATAATGGCATTTTTAATAATTAAAAATAAACAAATTTTTGAGTTTGACAACAAATTAATCATTTCTGAACATTGACTCTCAGTCTTTATTCACCTTTTTCTCATGGTTTCTCAATAGAATTGTATAAAAGTATAGTATAGAAAAACATGGTTCTAAATAGGGCACATTGTAACGCAATTACAACATGCCACACCTGCACAACTGGGATTTAAACCCGGCTACTGTCTTCTGCTGGTTAGCGAAGCATCAAAGAACTTTCGCAATTGTTAAATAACAGATATAAGATTAAAATAATATCAGATTTGTCTAATTTTAAACAAACACAAAAACAGAGATGAAAAATTAACTTAAGAAATCTACTTTTGCTATGGTTAAATAAATGTTCAGTGATATCTTCCTAAATTTTTTTAATTTTGCCGCAATTTTTTCTGAATATAAATATAGATATAATGTTGATATGGCAACTAGTAACTAAGTTTTGTCATGCTAGCATGTGTGGAAGTATTTAAAACAAGTGCGTTACAACTCGCCCCGCGTTAGGTTGTGCCCCGCTCACCCCTACTCATTGATTTGTTACTGTATTTTATAGTCACTGAAGATGTGTAGAAATATCACAACAATAACAGGTCACAGCTCAACAAGTAGCTGTAGTTATATTGAGCTCAGACTCCAACCATGACCATGGAAACATTCCCTAAAATAACTCCTATCAACTGCAATGGATTATCACATACAAACCACAGACCAGGCGTTATTATATCTCTTGTCTCTGGGCCCTTTTATTTAAAAAAAAAAAAAGAAAGCAATGCCAACTCTACTAAGCACCAGAGCACGATGATTGTTAGTGCCCCAGAGCCTCAAATGACAAGTTTCAGCTTGCAGAGAAATTTCTTTAGCATGTACCACATCTTTATGCTCCTCAATAAACATAGTCAACCTCTGATTCACAACCACTTAATCTCTATACAGGTAAGGAGATTCCCAGTCAGCTTTTTAAATGGATAAACCGTGCATTGTATTCAATCATGGATTTAAAGAGTCAAACATTCACTGATATGATGGAAGTTTGTGTGGTTGCTTGACAACATATGTTTCTTGAAAACTGAATGTGTAGCGATATTGAGTAAATGCATAGATAAGCTGCTTACAGTCCCAGTTGTGTCTTTAATGTAACAGATGCTGCAGTGAACAAACCAGGGCTGTAGCTGGGGTATCTGGGGCCCCGGTGCAGGTTAGGTTTTGGGGTGTAGGGGGGTGTCCCCCTCAGTTGAAATTGCATTCTGTGGGGAACCTTTTGCCACCTTTCGCCCCACTAGCGATGGCCCTGGAACAAACCACAACACATCTCACATTTCATGTTCATTTTTATTTCATTGTTTATTCCTACAGGTTAAACATTTATAACCCCACCAACAACCAACTGATTGGTCAATCAGAATGACCAAAACAGTATTTAGTAACCATGATACAGCTGAATTTAAAAAAAAACTTGGGAATGACAATGTTCCAGAGTTCCATGCCTGTGTGACTAACAGGCAGATAATCGACATGTCTATGACTATAATCCCTGACACTGACAGCTGGACTCAACTTGTGATTTTGCCAACAGAATCCTCAATACAGTGCACCAACATCTCTTTCTCAAGTGCATAAAATTGTATGAGTGGGTTCATTTATTCCTTTTGCAGGTTACATCATTACGCCAGTAGGTCTTTACGACAGATTTGTTCAAAACACTAATTCATTCAGAAACATAACAAGTGACTATGGCTGCATCTAAATATGTATACTTCCCTACTGTATAGTAAGTGAATAATAGTATGTGAGTATATCCTAATTCACAGTATTCATAAACTGTAGGCATAAAGTAGCCTTGATGACAATGGACATGAGATCACATGAGAGAATTTGTGAATACGGCAGTAAAGCGTCACAACCAGAGGTTAGGCTTGTTCGACTTCATGCAGCGCTGCGCAGACCGATCGGCTCCTGACTTGAAGCAGTGCATGCTGGTTCAAAATTTTGTCCGACTTGAGACAGACATTGTCTCATTATAGGGAGAGAGGGTCTGTATCATTTACCAATAGAGAAAGTGTAATAGCTAACTTGGATCACGTGACGCACCTCACCTTATCGTGTAATGGTGACGTCAGTCCCTGCAGTTCAAAGTTTTATGACAGTCAGTTCCAGCTTACCTTATCAGTTTCTTGTGGATTATTAGCGCGTTGGTCTTGTGTATAAATGTTCTATATTTGATGTTATATCGCTAGTAAAGGTACAGTAGGACTGCATTGTTTGTGGAATGTGTTTTACTGCGTAAAAAAGTGTGAATATCTCTTTTAGATGCAAAGTAAAACTACATTTAAGATGACACTAAAAACTTAATTGTACTTTAATACATATTTAATAAATTAAAATTATATGTATTTATATGTATCATTCATTAAAATGTCATCATATAGACACACAGCTTATAAAATACCCTTTTTATCATACTAAAATCTACATATCGTTCCCAACAAAATAATTGTTTAGCGTAAAACATGTTGAAGATTAGTGGACAGTCAGTCGATTCATTAAATGATAAGCTATTTCCTCACAAAAGCGGTTTATTCGGTGTAGTGATGCCTCTTCACCAATAACATCCATAAAAATTGGGAGATGGTCCTCACTGCAGAACACGAAATCCAGGGGGAGGAGTTGGATCCAGATCCGACTCCTCCCACCTTACATACCTAAACCTACCCATCTCCACCCCCTGATCCCTAAACCCACCCCTAAACCTACCAATCTCCACCCCTTAGATCTGGATCCAACTCCGCCCCCTGGATCTCATGTACTGCAATAAGGTGCTACTGAAAAATGGCCTCTGTTCTCCTTCCCTGCATACCGCCGTACCGTTAGCATTTGCCGTTATGCTTTTTTGGCTAAAGTTTGCAGGCTTGCCTTCTAGTGGCTTTGTCACAACTATTGCTGGTAGGTCACATGACAATGACAACATAACGAATGTAAGTAATTCTGAATTATATTAATGCTACATTCATAATAAAACATTGCTTTTTCAAAAACAACACGCTAACATAGTATGTTCGAATGCATAGCATTCGACAAGCAGTATAGGCAAAAATGTACCTGGATGACCTTCTACTTATGCTGAGATTCTGAAGTGTGCATTCGATGGACACTTTACTCTCCTCCCATGAGGCCACGTGAGAGAAGTTGTGAATGGCAGTAAAGTGACGCAACCAGATGTAGGTCCCTATGTGTAGGTCACATGACAATGACAACATGGTGGATGTAGACATGTAGTACGTCCAAATTTCATTCATACTACACACATTCATACTATAGAATGTACTTTTTAATGGTCACATAGTAGGTTTCAAGCCAAATTGGTAACTACCACCTACTCAGTATGCGATTTTGGACACACGTAAGTCATTTGACAATATGGGGATAATACGTCCAGATTTCATTCATACCATAAACACATTCATACTATAGCATTTACTTTTTTAACGCAGCTTCGCTAATTCAAGCGATTGTTAAAACACTGAAAACACCAGTACTCTGTGTTGCTCAGAGAGGTGCAAGAGTTAAATCAGCTTCATTTGGAACTATTTTTTTTATTGGTGAAGAATAAATAGACCAACAAAAATAAGCAATATTTTGTCTTGTATAATAACATTCTTTACTGAACAGTGGTATAAAAACTGTCACACTTGCATTCAAGCTGTTGGTCCGAATATCAGCAGAAGTGTGATTATCTGCTTGTGAGATATTGCTTAAATATAGTTTATAAAAAAATTAATAACTCTCCACCTAATACAGCCCTACAGCCCTACAGCCACTCAACCTAGAGCTCACTTCCAGAACTTGGGGGTTGCTGAGTGTAAAAGTCCAATGAAGAGACATCTAAACACATTAATCACTTCATATTATACAAGCATCACATGCAAACATATACATGATTGCTGTGCATTATATACAAACAACAGCTAGTTTATACATTCTTTCTTGATAAAGATATCAGTACACAACTCTTCTGCATTCAGGAAGTGCAAAATTTAATAGTTGCCCAGGCAACCTGACTAGCCTTCAACTCACATGCTGTTTATTAGTGGCAGTTGTGATGTATCCCACAGTGCAAATGAATCCATTCCCTTTGTGCAGTTACTAGGTATGTGAGAGTGGAATGACTTCATGGTGAGGGCTGTTCTGGGATAGGCCTTGTGAGCCAGATAGCACAAATGTTTGAGAGTTTCAGAGATGATAACAGGTCTCTGGAGGAATGAGTCTCTTCTGCACACTTCACTTATGATGGCACTAAATGGTTTATGTCAGATGTTGCGGATGTTTGACAGGTAACAGCTACTAATATTACATATAGACAGGTGTTCTCTCTACCAGACCTTTTTAAAATGTACAATATTTAAGCTTTACAAACAAGAGACAACAAGAAGAAAGGCTTCATTCCTACTAGAGAGGAAAAGAAAACCACTAATTGTGTGTTGACAGATCTTTACATGACATCTTTTAGCTCAGAGACTACTTACCCCAAACACTATTCTGACTTAAATTGAGTTTAATAGGAAAATTAACAAGCACGTCAACTATTTTGACCCGTGAGGTATTTCATACCATGCTCTGCTCGTCAAGATGTAAATAGCTGAGTGATCTGGAATGAAATCTCAGAGGATCATCAGCTAAAGGTTAAAATATAGAACAGCTGCTTAGTAGCTGGAATAATCTCACAGTGTGAAAGCCCAGAGGGCAGCAGATGTGTGAGAGTTTTTTCAACGTCTCAGCAAGAAATGTGCACAAACACCATGACAAAAAAAGAAGAGGAAAGAATAAAATAAGATTTACAAAATACTATCAAATGTACTAACAATTACTAAAGAACTTAGAGAGGCCCCTCCTTGAACTGCCACCTTATCGTGGTGGAGGGGTTTGAGTACCCGAACGATCCTAGGAGCTATGTTGTCTGGGGCTATATGCCCCTGGTAGGGTCTCCCAAGGCAAACAGGTCCTAGGTGACGGGTCAGACTAAGAGCGGTTCATAAACCCTTTATGTTACAAACAAAAACAAGGACTGTGACGTTGCCCAGCATGGCGCAGCCGGGGCCCCACCCTGGAGCCAGGCCCGGCCACAAGGCGCTCGCATGCGAGTCCCAACCCCGGACCTGGCTCCAGGGTGGGGCCCCGGCTGCGCCATGCCGGGCAATGTCACAGTCCTTGTTTTTGTTTGTAACATAAACAAATGTTTATGTTACATAAACAAAATGCTCCTTCGCTCAGCCCGAAGGAGCGACGTGGGGCTGCCCTCTTGTGGGCTCACCACCTGCAGGAGGGACCATAAGGGGCCGGTGCATAGTGGATCGGGCGGCAGTTGTAGGCGGGGGCCCTAAGAGCCCGATCCCTGGACACGGAAACTAGCTTTAGGGACATGGAACGTCACCTCGCTGGCAGGGAAGGAGCCTGAGATTGTGCATGAGGTTGAGAGGTACCAACTAGAGATAGTCGGGATCATCTCCACGCACGGCTTGGGCTCTGGAACCACACTCCTTGAGAGAGGATGGACTCTCTACCACTTTGGAGTTGCCCATGGTGAGAGGCGGCGGGATGGTGTGGGTTTGCTTATAACCCCCCAGCTCAGCCGCCATGTGGAGTTCACCCCGGTGAATGAGAGGGTCGCTTCCCTGTGCCTTCGAGTCGGGGATAGGTCTCTCACTGTCGTGTGTGCCTACGGGCCAAACGGCAGTGCAGAGTACCCGGCCCTCTTGGAGTCTCTGGGAGGGGTGCTGGAAAGTGCTCCGACTCGGGACTCCAACGCCCACGTGGGCAGTGACAGTGACACCTGGAGGGGCGTGATTGGGAGGAACGGCCCCCCTGATCTGAACCCGAGCGGTGTTCTGTTATTGGACTTCTGTGATAGTTACAGCTTGTCCATAACGAACACCATGTTCAAGCATAAGGGTGTGCATCAGTGCACGTGGCACCAGGACACCCTAGGCCGGAGGTCGATGATTGACTTTGTGGTCGTTTCATCCGAAATCCGGCCTTAAGTCTTGGACACTTGGGTGAAGAGAGGGGCGGAGCTGTCAACTGATCACCCCCTGGTGGTGAGTTGGATCCGATGGCGGGGGGCAGACACAAACGTATTGTGAGGGTCTGTTGGGAACATTTGGCCGAGTCCCCTGTCAGAGAGATCTTCAACTCCCACCTCCGGCGGAGCTTTGACCGGATCCTGAGGGAGTCTGGAGATATTGAGTCCGAGTGGACCATGTTCTCCACCTCCATTGTCGACGCAGCTGCTCTGAGCTGTGGCCGTAAGGTTTCCGGTGCCTGTCGAGGCGGCAATCCCCGAACCCGGTGCTGGACACCGGAAGTAAGGGATGCCGTCAAGCTGAAGGAGGAGTCCTATCAGGCCTGGCTGGTTTGTGGGACTCCTGAGGCAGCTGACGGGTACCGGCAGGCCAAGCGGACTGCAGCCCGGGTAGTTGTGGAGGCAAAAAATCGGGCCTGGGAGGAGTTCGGTGAGGCCATGGAGAAGGACAACCGGTTGGCCTCGAAGAGATTCTGGCAAACCATCCGGTGCCTCAGGGGGGGGAAGCAGTGCCCTACCAACGCTGTTTACAGTGGAGGTGGGCAGCTGTTGACCTCAACTGGGGATATCGTCGGACGGTGGAAGGAATACTTTGAGGATCTCCTCAATTCCACTGACACATCTTCCATTGAGGAAGCAGAGGCCGAGGGCTCGGAGGTAGACTCGTCCATCACCCAAGCTGAAGTCACCGAGGTAGTCAAGAAGCTCCTCAGTGGCAAGGCACCGGGGGTGGATGAGATCCGCCCTGAGTACCTCAAGTCTCTGGATGTTGTGGGGCTGTCTTGGCTGACACGCCTCTGAGACATCGCGTGGCGGTCGGGGACAGTACCTTCGGGCTGGCAGACCGGGGTGGTGGTCCCTCTTTTTAAGAAGGGGGACCAGAGGGTGTGTTCCAACTACAGGGGGATCTCACTTCTCAGCCTCCCTGGGAAAGTCTATGCCAGGGTACTGGAGAGGAGAATTCGGCCGATAGTAGAACCTCGGATTCAGGAGGAACAGTGCGGTTTTCATCCCGGTCGTGGAACACTGGACCAGCTCTATACCCTCTCCAGGGTTTGCCCAACCAGTCCACATGTGCTTTGTGGATTTGGAGAAGGCATTCGACTCTGTACCTCGCGGCGTCCTGTGGAGGGTGCTCTGGGAGTATGGGGTCCGGGGCCCTTGGCTGAGGGCTGTCCGGACCCTGTACGACCGGAGCAGGAGCTTGGTTCGCATTGCCGGCAGTAAGTCAGACTTGTTCCCGGTGCATGTTGGACTCCGGCAGGCCTGCCCTTTGTCACCGGTTCTGTTCATAATTTTTATGGACAGAATTTCTATGCACAGCCAGGGGCCGGAGGGTGTCAGGTTTGGAGACCACACGATTTCATCTCTGCTTTTTGCGGATGATGTTGTCGTGTTGGCCCCATCAGACCAGGACTGATCACCCGGCTGGCCTGGGAACAACTCGGTGTCCCCCCGGAAGAGCTGGAGGAAGTGTTTAGGGAGAGGAATGTCTGGGCATCTCTGCTTAGACTGCTGCCCCCGCGACCCAGCCCCAGATAAGCGGAAGAAGATGGATGGATGGAACTTAGAGAGGGAATTTCCCTCGTGGTCATACAAACATAGTGTCTCTTCTCAAAGTGTCATTCAAAGTAAGAGACTATTGGTTGGCATCCATGCAAACCATGACTTTAATTCATGTTTCATTTGTAAATATCTAGTTCTGTCATGAAACTCTAGATGGTGCAGGCTGAGAGGTCATTAATGTAATTTGTTAGCTGCTATCGTTTACTATATGGAACAAGCTGATTGGTCTCTGTTGCATCAGCAGCCAATGAAATTGCTTGCTTAACATTTTTGGTTCATTGTTCGCTGTAAGCTAGACCTGCAGCGTGCTATCAGAGTTCCTTGAAACCCTCCACCTCCCCCAGCTCCACCTGTCTAGATCTGCTACGGGTAATTTCATGTATGCTATTTGCATGGCTACATGCTCACAGCAGCATAGCTGTGCAAACTATCCCAAGAGTTGTCATGATAAACTATGGAGTTCCCCTCCCTGATTCTATCACTATATCAGGCCCCTTTTGTGCAGAGATTTACTGATAGCACTCTAGGACAAATAAATACAAGATCAGTCATTCCACCACATTTTACTTTGTGGAGTCCTTGAGGAGCACAGTAGTTTGACATACAGGAAGGGAAGGGGACCTGAGGAGATTGGGGTGAATAAACCACTTCAGAGTATTTCTATAAAACACAGCTGTTCTCTGACTCAACACAAGATTATGAACACAATTACCATTTCACAGTGTCAGTATGTTTGTGTCTGTAGACACATTTGTGTGAGATGTTTCTCTGTTGGCATGTCAGTCAGAGTAGTTGGCTGTATCTTAATCACACTAATGGGTTAAATCTGCTTGTTTTGTCATAACATAAGACCTCGGTAGGAATGTTAGCCTTAGATGGAACGAAGTCCACGACCATGACATCCTCCGAACAATCTAATGAAAATGGACAAGAATTTAAGCAAGATTAGAGGGATAGTTCACCCTAAAATGAAAAAGGTCTTCATTTACCCATCCTCATTCATCATTCCAAACTTTTATGACTTTCCTTCTTCTATGAAACATAAAAGAAGATATTTTGAAGAATGTTAGTAACAAAATAGTTTTGGTTCCCACTGACTTTTATTATATGGACAAAATCAAAGTCAATGGTAACTGGATACAAACATAATCTTAAGGAAGTAACATTTTTCTATTTAATTTATTTCCCAAACATGTCAGTTCCTAAATGAAGTATTTATCGTCAAACATTGATATACGTGTGCAAGCACTTCTAGGCTATTATTTCTTTGTGGTTGTGAGTTGATCCTACATCAGTGTTGGCTATTTTTGTTACCTCTAAGCCAATATATTGTAATCCAAGCACCCAGAAGAAGCTGGACGACTGTGTGCTAAATTTATGCCAGTGAGTGTAGCTGTTTGAAATAAATCTCTGGAGAAAGTTATTGATAGACTTGCTATTCTTACACGTTTACGTTGAGACAACAGTCACAAACACAGCAATGAGTACGAGAAAAAGATTTAGATACCAGTCAGAGTGAAACGGAAGTCTGAAAAAGAGCAGCCGTGTCCAGACACACAGTTTCTGAATGACCTGTGGAAAAGGCTCTCACCCCTTTGTTTATAATACTGGGTGGCAAATGAGTGACGAAACCTGTAGTGTGTCCGGGAAGTAGACATAAATCAGGTCTTGCTTACTTACCTCCCAGACTTCTAATGAGGACAAGACATTCGTCAGGAAAAAACACAAATTTCAGGGGCCCTGAAACAAGAATAAAATTAGTCCTGCCAGACTGAATAATTAGCCATGATCAAACCTTCACAAAAGTCAGTGATGCAATGAAGTCACTTTGAAGCTGAGGAATGAAACACGGATTCACTCAGAAGTTAGGTTGAAATAAACAATTTATAAAAGATTTGCTCTTCTGCAATAATGACCGGCTGACTGCACATTATTCTGCGTATTACATGGCTACTCACTAAATAAATAAACATGAGGAAATTAAACACTGATTTTGAGTTTAAATAATTGTATAACTTAAGTTAGAATAAATACTTGAGGTCATTTTCAGAACAGTTGATAACAAGATGCAAGATGGTGCCAGTTGCGTCTGTAGGAAACAAGAGAGAGAAGAAAGTAGCGCCAGTTTCAGTTACCTGGATGAGCGGACTGATACACAGCCATTAATGACGGTAGTGATTCCAGAAAGTACATAAAACAAGAAGAGTTTAGAAAAATCAATTTAAGCAATATTCACTTGACGTTAAACTAAATAAAAAAGGTCAGAGTTGTGGCAGCACAATTTTATCAAGAATTAACAGAGATGACTGTACAAAAGAAACATGAGGCTCTTGAGAGGATGGAGGGGCTGTTAAGCGGAGAACACAATCAGTCTTAAAGTTTGAAATGTTGCAGATAGAATCAAATAAGCAGACAGCTGAACGCAACAGGCAGAATGAGGGAAAGCAATTAGTGAGACTAAAGTAAGAAAAGCTCCCAGAAGAGCTCAGCTAAATTCCTACAGCACACATCCCAGGGGTTTGAACATTTAACAAGCCCATGTGAGCGCTTATCTGCAAACACAAAATATAGTAAGAAATAAAATAGTTTGGTGACTTTTGAATGGAGGAGTAGTATATGGCATCCTCCATAAAAAAAACTAACACCCTATTGAACCATTCATTAAACTAAGAAGACCATTTATAGTCTATCATGTCATGTGTCAATGAATTACCAGTTGACATCTAAACAAACACAAGCTCACTTCTCCTTCATGAGGTTGTACAGAAAAGATGATTTAATGTACATGCAAGGGTATGGTCTCCACCATTCTGGAAACACACACAAACACACACACAAAACACTGGCCCATTTAAAAACACCCATTCTCAGATGACTTTTGATTAATCACATAACTTAGCCATGTAAATAAGTATTTTCTCAATATTTGAGATTAGAATGGTA